>NC_056747.1:548654085-548658564 GCF_019279795.1 Protopterus annectens | reverse complement strand
AAAATTTTTACACGGGTATCACTTCTGTGTCACTGTTAGACAGAGGCACAGTATACTAACCCTCGTAAAGGGCATAGCAAAATTAATTTAAAATGGGTGGCGAAAGCCAAACACACTCTGGCTAGGTTTATAAATGCCCTAGGGCAGATAGCCTAGTATGAACCCTATGAACATATATATATATATATATATATATATATATATATATATATATCTATCTGTGTGTGTGTGTGTATATATATATATATATATATATATATATATATATATATACTTATGTATTAAAATAAATGAGCCATTACTGAAACACAGCAGCGTAAATCCCAAGTAAGCGAACTCACAGTGGTAAAACAGATTTTTAATAAGCGATTTCACGAATCAGTGGCTTCATCAGGCAACTCATCATCATTACCACACACAAATTATTGGCATTTAATATTCAAAACAACGAATTACAGCTGCCATCCACTTAAATCGTAAACAAAAATAAAGAATGGAGGAGAGATAAGCAACTTAATTTAGTACCAACAACAAAAAAGCTTGTAACAATGTAGTTCTTACAATCATTTCTCCTTTTATGCTCTAATTCCTGTTTTTTTTTTTTTCAAAATTGGCTGTAAAAATGGCTATTCAAGCCACATCCCTGATGAGATTTAAGTGACATCACTCATACGTTTATTCTCATAAATGACATCTATAACCATAAACCTGAACTGATGTGCATCTCCTTGTGTCGATGTATGTTTAGCTATAGCACTACATTTCTGCCCCCTACATACACAATAGAAATGATCCTGTTCCCTTTCCTTCAGCCTTGTAGTTGTTTTTTCCAAAATAAAGTGCATGACAAAGCATGCATCGAGCAAGATAGACTAAGTTCTTACTGTTACATTCTGCTTGTAAGCTAAATTTAAATAACTTTCCTTTATCAGGGTGCTCAAATTCATTTTTAGTATCTACGTCTTCACAGTATGCACATCTGTAACATTTCCTTGTACCCATTTTGGTACTCATCATAAGTGCGTTATTAACCTTATGCCCCTTCGGATAACAAAGTAAATTTTTAATGAAGCATTGTTCTATTAGTAAAACTTAGGTTGCTCACCCCCAGTACTTAACTTAGAATCAGTGCTCAGTGTATTGCAGTTTTTAGTTGTAATGTATTTACTAGCCACTGAGTCGGAGCTATGTACTAATGGCACAAAGAAATTATTCTGTCTCACTGTAGGAGGCCTATTCATCTCTGTTTTACATGAAAAATATGCTCTCCCATTATTCAAACATTTATTTTTAATCTTAGTCATAGCACAGAATATTTCATGAGGTTTGCTACCTCTGTTCTTAAATCTCTGACCTAAATCCATGATTCAGTTGAAAAATCACTCTCTTTTACATCTAACCTAGAAACACGTAAAAACTGTCCTTTTGACAACATTATTAAAAACATGTTGTTATCAAGCTGGAGAACATTTTAATCCAAAATACATTTCATCAAAAAACCTAACAGCTCTGCAAAACAAGAACTGTATGTGCTGTATGTATTCAAAAAAGATTTCATTATATTAATACTCTCATCTCTAGGAATAACTATAAATAACTAAACATCATTTGTTATGAAATATGTAATATAACTAGGTAATGCACTCGTAGATTCACACAATTGTTGACAAAACTGTCTCGTGTCATACATTTCATTTTCATATTTATTTAAAATTTTGCTCAAAAAACTTTCTAAATGTATAGATGCAGGTTCGATTATCCAGCGTGTTCCTGCAACTATTGGATGGAAAGGGGATCATTGAGGTGTTTGTGTATTTTAGGTAACCCATGAAGAAAGGGTTTCATTGGTGCATCAACCCGTAAGTAATCTAAAATAGCATATTTAATTTCCCCATGGTTTAAACAGCAAAGCATGGCTTAATCATATTCCTGAATATAACTGTTCACTTCTACAAGCAAAATTACTTTAAAAGTTGTCATATCATTTAGCATGTTGTCCATTGAATTAAAATAAAAACCTGCATTCATAACAACAATTGACCCGCCCCTTATTAGCAGGGTGGATCACAATATTTTTATCATACCTCAACTCTGTCATAGCTCGTTGTTCATTCAGTGTCGTATTATAAAATCTATTAAATGTACTATCAACATTGTCAAATAAATCATAAAATTCGTTCTCAAATACATTTAAAAATGCATCTACCAACGGTGTGGTGTATAAAGGCTCTGTTTTTTAAAAACGTTTGTAACTGAACCCATACAGTCATTAGAAAACATAGTTCTTGAAGTTATATTTTGACAGAGTAGACTTAATTCTGTTACTCTGAGCTCAGTCACCTTTCTTATCTGGAATAAAAGATGGTCCTTTCTGTAAGATATTCATTTCCACTGTAGTTAGAATTCTGTCAAATATTTTACATACTAATTGTCCACATTCTTTTTTAATGCAGGATAGACGCCATCAGTGGGTGGTAACTTACTGTTTAGCCTCCCCCTGCTGTTCGACCGATCTCTGGCAGGTGGGAGGTCCCTTTGGATAGGTAGGGGTAGAGCAGGAAAAACTGCCCCTGTTGCCATGATTTTCCTTCGAACTACTGGGTCTGCATCATTCACTGTTTGTTGTAATGTATCTTTACTAGCTGCTACTAATGGAACTTTAAAAGTTGTAGGACTCGGAGTCTTGTATACAGAACCCTCAGTAGATAATTCTTACATTCAGCTCCCTCATTATGTTTTTCATTCTCGACAGTTGGCGCCATTTTAACATTCCTGTTCATGTTCTCTAACATTTGTCCATGGCCAAGTAAAGGCATTATTATTAGCAAAATCCCTCATATGCCTGCTCAGTTTCTTTCTCTTCTGCTGCATAAGCTTCTTTTCATACAAAAACACGTTGTCAGTAACTTCACCAATTAATGCATCTCCTTCATCACCTGGCAGCATATCAAACAATTCAACCTGTTGCTTATTCACATTATTAGTGAGTTCTTTCTCGTGCGTCTTAAAGAACTCTATTAATAGACTCATATACTGCATGCTAGTATCCAAATGAATACGCTGCCATCTGGCAAGTTCAGGGTGAGCTTCTCCTGGTGTAGGCATTTTTAACACACTGAGACCTCAGGGAATGATGGACAAATGCATACATGCTTCTAGATGAAATCTTTGTAGTTACAACCTTTTGAGATGATATAGATTATTCTCCAAGTCTCGCAATTTAGTTTTGAACAAAGAGTTCAATACCGGTGCATCAGTTCCATTAATAGCAGTTTGAATGTCAGTTTCCAGCAACGGATTAGAGCTCGGTGATATAAAATTCAGTAGTCTCTCACCAGTGCGTATGGTGGTATTCCCCCTAGGATTAAAGTCCAATTCTACTTCAGTAGGACCATCTTCAGCCATGCTCAAAATGGAGAAAGATTAAAAAAAAAAAAAAAATCCACAAAGAAAAATAGTCTCCATAACAATTAACAGTGCCAGAACACAAAACGTACAAAATAATAAAATAAATGAGGCAGCACTGAAAAAGTGCAGCACACAATCCCAAGTAAGAGAACTCACAGTGGTTAAAATAAGCATTATGAAACACAATGTATAGGCATTTAAAATTCAAAACAACCAATCACAACTGCCTTCAAATTAAAAAAGAAACATAAAAGTAAAGACTGGAACAGCTATAAGCAACTTAGATATAGTATAACAAAAAACATTTATAACAATGTAGTCCTGTTAACAATCAGTTCTCCTTTTACGGTTTAACTTCCGTTTTTTCAAAATTGGCTTTAAATATTGCCATTCAAGCTACTCCCTGGATGAGATATGACATTTATAACCATAAACCTGAACTGGATCGTTTGTATTCTGTACGTAGGGGACAGAAGTTTAATGCTATAGCTAAACATACATCGACACAAGGAGATGCACATCAGTTCAGGTTTATGGTTATAGATGTCATTTATGAGAATAAACGTATGGGTGATCTCATGAATGTAGCAGAGGATCGTGAGTTAAAATGGATCTTTACACTTAGATCTCATCAGGGGATTGGCTTAAATGACTATCTTTAAAGCAAATTTTGAAAAAAAAACAGAAGTGAAAGCATAAAAGGAGAACTGATTGTTAGCAGGACTATATTGTTATAAACTTTTTTTGTTGTTAGCACTATATTTAAGTTGCTTATATCTGCTCCATTCTTTATTTTTATATTTAAATTTGGATAGCAACTGGTATTTGTCTTTGATATTTGTGTATTTACATATACAGTGGATGTAAAAAGTTTACACACCCCTGTTAAAATGCCAGGTTTTTGTGATATAAAAAATAAGACCACAATAAATCATTTCAAAAATTTTCCCGCCTTTAATATGACCTATAATCTGTACAATTCAATTGAAAAACAAACAAATTTGTTAGGGGAAAAATATAAAAATAAAAAACATACAAAAAGCTGGTTGCATAAGTGTACACACCCTTAAA